>NW_025422099.1:0-44655 GCF_011764305.1 Mustela putorius furo | reverse complement strand
ACATGAAAATATCTGCAGTAGTTTTCATCACATCTTTATGGCTTTGAACTTCCTACAGCTGAGGCATCCTTACTCTAATATCACTTAGGCAAAAAAAAAAAAAAAAAACTACACGCCATTTAAACCCTTTAAAACAACACAAGAATTGCTTCACTTAAGAAAAGTGGTTCAGGGATGACTCTTCCCCACTGTTCTTACCACATTCCCACACCACTCTTTGCTACCC
The DNA here is from genome assembly GCF_011764305.1 of Mustela putorius furo. NCBI lineage: Eukaryota > Metazoa > Chordata > Mammalia > Carnivora > Mustelidae > Mustela > Mustela putorius. The sequence continues at coordinate 44,429 of NW_025422099.1, read as the reverse complement.
ACACCTTGTTTATGACTTTCTTAGGTAATCTCAGCGTGACCAGAATTTTGCTCCTATTGTATTTTTTTCCTTTAGCGCTTTAATTAAATATGACTTCCATAGAAAGTCTGTCCCTTTTCTTTCAAAACCTGGGTTAGTTATTGCTTCTCTCATTCCTTTGTCAGAAGTTACTTTTATTAGAGAACCTTATAGCTCTATTGTGACTTGGAGCCTTTTACACAGTTTCTTGACTGGAAAAATCAACCATCCCTGAGATTTTTACGCAGCTTCCTAGCTGATATTTTCAGAAATCTGTTCAAAACAGACTTTTTCAGGGAGGCCCTTTCGGACCACTCAGTTAAAAAACCTCTTCTCAATCACTGCTCTTTTTAAAATGTGCTTATTTAGTTCAAATATGCATCTCTATTAAAGAAAAAACAGTACGATTTTTTTTTAAGTTGGCTTACCTATTATCTATCTCTCCCATTAAAATGATTCCTCTGGGCTGGGGTTTTGTTGTGCTCATCTTAGGCCAGGCACTCAATATAATTTGTCTCTGAATGATTGAATTGTTTGACTCCCTTGCTAGATTCTCAACTTCATGAGGCCAAGGATTGTTCTATTCAGTCCTTCTTTATCCTCAATGTCTGTTATATATTGCAGTCACTTACGTGACTAATGGGAAAAATCACAGAAGAAAGAGTTAAAACTACAGAAAAACCCTGTAGGTTCAATAACACAAAGCTTTCTAAAATTATTTTAGCCCCAGGAATTGAATACTGTCTGCACTTTTGATTTTTTTTACAATACCATGTATTGAATTTAATTTAATGGAAATACTTGAATGGTAGAATAAATAAAAAAATTATAAAAGCAACTTGCTCCTTAAAGTAAGAATTATATAGGGCATCTCTTCTAGAAGCAAAGTTTTTCAAATGTCAAACATCTGAAAGCATAGAAGGAGAAGTAAGAGTGTGAATTGTACTTCAATGCTCTTTTCTTTATATTCAGGCAACAGCTTCATTCACACCTTTCCAATTTTTTCAAACTCTTTTGACAAAGCCTTCAGAGGAGTTACTGCTGATGACAACCATCACAGCCTAACAGGAGAATTTTATAAAGAAAAAAATAATAGCATGTTTTTTCCCAAATTGTTAAGGATATGGTGAGAACTCTTGTCGGATTCAAAGGAGGAATGTGCAATTCCATGCTATATATAATCATAACTTATTTTAATAGTGGCTTTGTGCAATTTTTCAGATATATCCATTTACTGAAACCACTATCAATAAAACAAAAACAAACAAATTAAACAGGGGTTCGAGACAAGAAATTATCTAATCTAAAAATAGCACATGTTCACAGAAGACACAACACATATCCCAAGTACCACTATAGGTTTCAAGTAATAGTCAAAACAATAGTAAAAATGATTCAGACCCTACCAGTCAAATCATAAATGGGACCTTAACTGTAAATCCTTATCTTTAGATCAAAGCAGGTAATTGGGTGCTGAAGATACATTACAGAACTAATATGTTATAGAACTCCTCTGAAATGAGTCATTTATTCCATCACTTTTCCTGCACAGCTGCTGACCCATGTTTTGGTTCCTGAAAATAGCTGCTAACCTGTCATACTTCTTAAAAGCACATATATTGATAACTCTACTCATTCCTCCATTCCTCTGTGACTGTCACTGTGTTAAAATGTGGAGTCTGCTGACTCACTTGTGGTGGTAATAAAGTAGATGAGTTTGTAAAGTATTTTGTTATTTCTAAAAATGCAAAAACCAAATTACATTGAAATCATAAGGGGTGTTTCAGGGAGAGCTGTAGGATGTGGTTTCTTGTGTAATCCACAGAGATTAGCTCCAACACATATTTAAACTCTCCTCTAGGAGCAACCTTAGTGGTAAAGCAAGAAGATAAACAGATGTATACACACCCTGGCACAAAATTATCACTTATGTTTGGCTTCCTAGTCTCCTCGTGTTACTTATTTATCTTAACTTCTCTCTGAAATCAGGGAACACAGTATCTCAATCAGTTGACATTTTTCTACTGAATTACCCAGTAGTCTGATCATACCCCTAAGACTTTTTTAAATTATTTCACTCATAATCCCAAATCTGCTTTGCTTCCTCATCTTAGTACACTGTAATTTGATTTCAAAATGAGGACAGTTGTCAGTAATGCCACATTCATTAATCTCTTTTACAATTCCATGTGCTTATAACTATGAAGATATGTTAATAACATCCATTCCAATAAGCCACCCTAAATTTATTATCATGAAACAAGACCTCAAGAAAGAGAATTCAAAATCATCCATGTATTTGCAACTTATTGCAATAAAGCCTTTATCAATAGACTTCCCTGTGCACATGGTGGTCAAATTGCTGGTGAAAACCAGCCAGATCTATTACAAGCTTTCTCATGGCTTCTAGGTAACCCAAGTGAGCCTTTATTGATACTGGGAAGGGATAAAGCAGGGAAGGGATAAACAGTGCTGTAAGAATTGGCTAGACAAAAGTAATGACTCTCATTACAAAGTGAGTATTTTAAAGCAAAAGAGCCTGTTGGGAATATTGTTTTATAAAATAGTGGTTTTTTTTTATTAACTTTTTAAAATTCAATTAGGTAACATATAGTGTACCATTAGTTTCAAATGTAGATTTCAGTTATTCATCCATAGCATATAATAGCTAATGCTCAGTACTTACTGTTATAGCTTCTTGAAAGCAGAATTTTAAACCCCACTGAGCCACCCAGGCGCCCTTGAAAGCAGAGTTTTAGATCACATTTTCTGATTACTTCCATGTCGTACAACACTTTTCCTGCTAGCAACCTTCAAAACATACTGTTTGTTAGAGGAATTTCTTTAATAATAAATAAATAGGAATTTATTTAAATTTATAAATATATAAAATAAATAGGAATTTATTTAAATTTATTTAAATATTGCACACTGTTTCATTGTTCATAAATAAGGTGATGATATTATAGCCATTAGTTGGTAGCACTGATATATCACTTTCTTTTTACTTCTCAGTGCATTCTCTTTACACAAAATAGATATATCTTTTAAGAGAATCTGAATCTGTGGCAAATTTAAAAAAACCCTATACAGTAAAGTTTATCATTTTAAGTAATCTCAATTATCTTCCTCAATTGTGATAGTATATCCTTCTATCTAGGCCAGATATTGTATGAGGGATTTGAAGAGACATACTTTTCTAAATTTCACTTTTCTCATCTGCAAAATGCTTATCATGATCCTACAATAAAATACACTTACAATTTTTTGATGAAAATTTATTTATTTATTTTAAGATTTTATTTCTTTATCAGAGAGAGTGGGCGAGAGAGCAAGCACAGGCGGACAGAATGGCAGGCAGAGGCAGAGGGAGAAGCAGGCTCCCGGCCGAGCAAGGAGCCCGATGCGGGACTCGATCCCAGGACGCTGGGATCATGACCTGAGCCAAAGGCAGCTGCTTAACCAACTGAGCCACCCAGGCGTCCCTTTGGATGAAAATTTAATCTGTATAAACAATATATTTGCTGTAATGCGTGGTTCATGGAAAACATCTTATTTAATTATAAGCAGTATTAGAAATTAAGTAAATATGTCTATAATATTTAAAGTTTTAACACATAATTCCAGTGCTTTGCCTTATTTTCTCAAATCCCTTTACCACTTTCACTGACAGAGTCAAATGTATTTTTTCTACTAGTAGCCTGCTCTTTGTCTTTTGTCGGAAAGATGCCCTTGTGAATTATTTATAATAGAGATATTAGCAATAATAATAATAATAATAATAATAAATAGCAATGACAATGTTAAAAAGAGTTTTCTTAACTAATTAGGGTTCTTAGACATCAATTAGAGGAACCACCTCTGGCAAGCAAATTAATCTGCAAGACATTCCCAGAATTAACAAGTCAGTCAGATACAGGGTTGTCCGTAGACTGAAAGGTGAAGCAAAAGGACTAGGTTTGGAAAATAGGTAAGGACAGTGAAAAAAGTGATCAAATTTTTGGGCAAAATAAATTCTTAGGTGTCCTTTCAATGGAGTCCTGTTCATTATGTAGCAGAACCTCTGGAGATTATCTCAATCCATTGGAGTCACCCCGTTTATTAGCTTGCTATTGACAAAGTTATTTACAAACTGTAGAGCAAGAGGTTATAATGTAGAAAACTGATGGTAATTCACAAGATTCTTGTTAACAATAATGCAAGTTAGTGATTTTTCATTAGAAAACATAAATTCTATAACCCCAAATTATGGGCCCAGAGCACTTCTGCTGCCACACAACTCTGCTTATATCCCAAATAACCATGTGAACTAGTTTTAATATCTGCTTCTCTTATTAATTTTTGAATAAAAATTCTTGACACAAGTATTTTATAATTGTGTGATAATCATGCATTTAATTTCTTGGAGAACAAAACACACTTTAGCATAACTAGGTTCGTTCACAGAACCAGCCTTGATAACACACTTCTATATGTTAGAAATGATGTAAGACATGTAGAATATTGGGCACTTGTTTGGTATTCTTTGCCATGTTTTGCACTATCTAAAAAGAGATCAGTGAACTTGGACTGGAGTTAGTAGACATGGAAGAAAATAAAATATTACAGAGAAGAATACTCTGTGGTCCACAACCTAAACGGACTGGGATTCCCATCATTTGGATCCCTGTAGCTTTACAAAAGTCAATTAAATTTTTGTATCTCCGATTAAAGTTGATTCCCCAGTACTTTTTCAAACATCTCTTGTAAAGTATTGTTTCCCAGAAAAAAAGGGATTTTGCACATGTATCTGCCTTTGTCTCTGGTCATGATCTCAGTCAGGATCCTGGGATCGAGCCCCATATCAGGCTTCCTGCTCATTAGGGAGTATACTTCACAGTCTCTCTCTGCAGCTACATCCCCCTGCCCCACTCATGCTCTCTCTCTCTCAAATAAATAAATACAATCTTTAATTTTTTAATTAAAAATAAGATAAATAAAATAAAATAAAAAGTCTGGTCTTACTGCCCCATTTAGCTCTTTTTTTTTTTTTGAGTTGTATTTAAAGCAGCATGAGAGAGCATGAGGCTCTCAAACTTTAAAAAAAAAAGGAAAAAATTGAGTTCTGTTAGGATTTAAGATCTTGTCTGCTCGACAAAATCGTTGGCTTTGTTAACATGTGAAAATTAACAAAAGAGAATAAGATGGAATTCTAATAATTTTTGTAGAAATTAAAAATTTCCTCTAACCCAATTACATACAGACCCATTAAGTACATTCATTCCAATGTCCCAAACCAACCTTTTCTAAGAGTAATGCATCTGTGTAAACAGGGTCAACCCAAGGAATAAATAAATATTATTATTTTTTTCCTGTCTCTTCCACAGTCACATCTGGGTATATTGGTAGCAAGCCAATTATCTATCTAATAAGATATGATATCATAAGGAAGGGTATTCTGTCCATTTGGAACAACTGAAAATCATTGTAATTTTATCTTGGTGCAGTAACTTGAGATGGCACAGTGTGGGTTATGAAGATATTTTATTTTTTTATTTTTTTTTTTTTTTTGATTTTGCAGAGATATATGTGCAAGTACGTAATATCACATGATTTTTTTTTTTTTTTTAATTTTTTATTTTTTATAAACATATATTTTTATCCCCAGGGGTACAGGTCTGTGAATCACCAGGTTTACACACTTCACAGCACTCACCAAATCACATACCCTCCCCAATGTCCATAATCCCACCCCCTTCTCCCAAACCCCCTCCCCCCGGCAACCCTCAGTTTGTTGTGAGATTAAGAGTCACTTATGGTTTGTCTCCCTCCCAATCCCATCTTGTTTCATTTATTCTTCTACCCACTTAAGCCTCCATGTTGCATCACCACTTCCTCATATCAGGGAGATCATTTATTTTTTTTACTGGGAAGAAGAGATTATAGAGATATTGGTTATCCAAGAGAGACTGACAGGTGTTGATAGTTGCCAGGTCAATATCCATCTACTTTTTCCTTTAATATCAGAAAGCACTGAGGGATTGACAACAAGGAAACTTAAAACAACATCAAATATTTTATTGTCTCTTTTCTAGTTACATTGTAACCATATGACAAAGTATCAGTCGTACAAGATATCATTCTCTTTTACCTCTATCTTTCTGCCAGAAATGTGGGCTTAACAGTGAGAACTCCAACAGCAATTTTTGCAACTGTGAATAAAAAGCCATGAAAACCTCTAAGATAGTTCACTTGACTTTCTTAAGACTCTGAACCAACACCAGAAAACACTCTCTGTAGTCTTCTTGTTAAATGAAAAAATATGGTTAAACCACTTTTGACAGTCTACTACCTACAGCAAAATGTAAATCTTAATTGAAATATGTCCTCTCAGCTGTGCTTAAGCAACTGAGTCCTGAGCTTTTCAGGTTTTCAGTCTGAAAGAGTACACCTCTGGTGCTCTGAAAGGGAAGAGAAAGGACACCCTGTTCTCCATATAAATTAAAGAAGAGAAATCTGTGCATTTAAGTGAGCCATATAAAATTTATCAAGCAATTATCTCCTAACTCCTTCCTATCCAAATTACCTGATATGCTCTCCCTACTCCTTTATTCCACATTACTGCCTTTTCCAGGATTCTGTATCACATCACAACATGTCTTCTGTTATTTCCTTCTTGCAAGCTAGTTTTGTTTTATCCATCTAAAAAAATCAACAATCATTGTGTATTTCAATTCCCATTTCCCTCAAATGCATTGATTCTTCTTATCTATTACTCTTTTCTCATACTCAGTGTCTTTGTCTTTATGGGGTTTGTACTTTGCTTTTCCCCATCCTTTACTGCCATTTATATAATCAAATCTAATAAACTTCTTAGAGAAAGTTAGAAATTCCTGCATAGCCACACGTGAACACAAAGTCACTGATTTTTAGCAAACCTATAAGATAGTCAGACATCCATTCAATTTCTTTTTTTTAAGATTTCATTTATTTATTTATTTGACAGAGAGAGATGACAAGCAGGCAGAGAGGCAGGCAGAGAGAGAGGAGGAAGCAGGCTCCCTGCTGAGCAGAGAGCCTGATTTGGGGCTCGGTCCCAGGACCCTGGGATCATGACCTGAGCCGAAGGCAGCGGCTTAACCCACTGAGCCACCCAGGCGCCCCTCCATTCAATTTCTTAACTGAGTCCCAAATGCATCCTGACTTCTAACCTAAACCTAAGTTCTACTTCTTACACGTTGTTATATGACCAATTTCTTTCAGTTTCAGTATTTTGTAACATTTAAATATTAATCAATTGATGCTTTGTTTGTGTATTTCCATGAAAATAATTTGAATACTGTAGATTTATTGTTATATTTATAGATTTTATAATCAAAGTTTCATCAGTTGAAGTTTTTGGAAATTTCAGATATAATGATTAACCTAAAATGATACTGCCTCAAATCCCTCTGATATCAAGGCCCAACACCTGATTATAGCCAAACCTGTGGTGGATAGTTCCATGGGAAATTGCAGTTACTTAACACTGATAGCATCTCATGTTCTCTCTCTCATTTTTAGAATGTCTCCAACACAACCCAAAAGTGTAGGTGAGTTAATGTCCTCTGAGGACAGCTCTCAGTGAAGTGGAAATAAGAACCATAGGTAAAATGGTCAGTTTTCAGGTCTTCATGAGGACAACTTAAAGAAGTTTCTCAGGACCTTTCAGTAAAAGCAAGCCTTCATTTTCTATCCACAACAATTATATCAACAATGTACCTCTTTGACAAAGTTGCTTCTTCACGGTATTACTTTCCCATTCTTTTATACCTTGGATAATCTCCCAGATAAACTAACAGTACCCAAATCCTTTGTCCTACTCTTTGCTCTCAGGATAAATGGAGCCAAAAGACTTAGATTAATATCAAGTTCTGAATGGGATCTTAGAGCTATTTCTGTCCAGATTTTCATAAACATAGGGACCTTTGAATTATCAGGCTATAAATAAGTTCTAAATGGAGGGGGCAAAAGCAAAAAGTAGAAGTTTTTATGTTTGATTTTTAATCATGATTAATTGACTTTATTGATTATTAAAAATACTTACATTATAAAAGTGTGGATCATTGTAAAACAATGTCATAATGTAAGAAAGAAGTTGCATAGTCCTTTTGAGAATATTAAACCAAGTGTTCAGGTGCCATCTAATTTCTTGTTTAATCCAGAACTTTGGTGTGCATCATCTTGAGGAATAGGATTTTGAAGTCCAGACAGACTAACAGAAAACTGATCCAAATGTGTGTGTTTATATTTCTGCTTTTGTTGTAAAAATCAAAGTGCGATTGCTGGTTTAAAATGGTAAAACTAATAATGTTCATGGACTCTATTATAAATTTTCTAATTGTATGGGAAGAATCCAAGAAACATAGAATTAATTGATTTGCAAATCCTCAAAGAGCTACAGGATTAGGTAGTGGTATGTTCTGATTCAACAGCATCATAATGCAGCATTTTATATGTGTGGCTAATGGATATTTTCATGAATGTTTGCTAGCTAGTCAGCCAATACAGAGAAATATTAGGTAGGGTAATTACTCACAGTTGTGTTTAATAAAATGAGAGAAAATTATCAAATGACACTAATAATAATAATCCTATAGCAGGCTAAATAATTCAATGATAATTACAAGTATTAATCTAGCTTTCTTCCCTGATTATGACTCTTCTCTCCTTTATCATAATGGGAGTAGCAGATTGTCTGCAATGAATTGTGAAAACCCAGCAGTGACTTTGGCAGTGAAGGCCTCCCATCAATTTTGATAGGTTAAAATGATTCTGGTTGGTCTTGAGCAAATGTGTCAATTTTTTTTCTGTGTGTGTCATAAAAGAAAGAGGCAATAGTAAAATCTTGCTGTTATTCCATGGAGCCAATAAAATCATACTGCCAACAAGAGGCTGTTGACACCGTAAGTGTAGTTAACTGTCTTGAAATACTAGGCCTGGAAATAAAATTCCAATATTTCACATAACCTCTTTTTTTTTAAGAATAAAACAAAACAACTATACTGCTTACATTTAGGGCCCTGCTGTTGTGTAACTATTTTTGAACATGTCTACTGTAAGTGTATATATATATATATATATATATATATATATACATATATATATTTCTGTGCAATAAATTCATTTAGAGATAAATTTGGATTGCAAATTATTTTGGGGGAGGCATGGTATTTGTGGCTAGTCTTACAAGTAAAAAGGACTAAAGGAAAGAAGAAAAACATTTTTTTATTACAGCATATTTACATCTGTCCAAAGTACTTAGTTACTATAATACTGACTAATGTATAATACTGTACAAAAGAAAGAAGTTAAATGAGTTATAATTCAGTCAAAGTATAGCTGGCCATTTTAAAACTTACCACTGAATCTTTCTGGTATGAAATGTGATATCTGGCAATCTGGTCCAGTTCATTACATCAGGTCATTTGTATGTTCTTATTACCATTTTGATAACATAGCACATTTTATAACCCAGACATTTTACAATGGAACTATGATGCATGTATTTTCAAAAGTATAGACATACATGAAGCTATGAGGTCAAAAAAGATGAATGTCCGTAGTACCATATAGACTCAACAAATAAAAGTGTCCAAGGCTCTGAGTGAGATTTATGAATATTGTATAAGATTAGGCCAACATGTGGTTTTGATATAAATAATCTGTTCTTAAATTAGAATTACAATCATGGAGTACAGTGTTGAAAATGGCAGATAGATTTTAGCTATCTTTGCTCACTAGGGAAAATGGAAAAATGTTTAGTTGGGTCAGATTTTCACTTAACTTCTGAAAAATCTTACGTTTGAGAGAACCCTTCTGAAATAAGAATCCTTAAAGACATAACCCCTTTGGCACAAGTTTTCAAGAAACTTGTTGGATGTTGTAGACAATTATATGGCACACATACTGTTCTAGATGTTTCATGCCAATAATATGTAAGCCATACCAAGGCTACATATACATATAGAGATATTCCTCAGTTTACAAGGGGGCTATGTACAGAAACACATAAAAAATTGAAAATGCATTTAATACCCCTAAACTATCAAATAACATAGCTTACCTTAAGCTTATTTAAACATACTCAGAACACTTACATTTGCCTGCATTTGGGCAACATCATCTTAAGCAAAGCCTATTTTATAACAAAGTATCAAATATCACATGCAATTTATTAAATATTACCCTAAAAATAGAAGAATGGTTATATATAGAATGCTTGTAAGAATATCAGGTGTTCACCCCTGTAATCTTCTAGCTGACTGGGAGCTGTGGCTCACTGCCGCTGCCCAGCATCACAAGATGGCACCATACCACATGTCACTGGCCCTTTTTATAAAGACCCAAATTCAAAATTCAAAGTACAGTTTCTACCGAATCACTTTCACTTTCACATCATTGCCAAATATATCATAAGTTGAATCATTGTAAATCGGGAGCCATCTTACTTGAAAGTTAAATCACAGTCACCCATATACACACAAAAAAAAGGCCTTCATGTAGGGCCATCTATGGATCTCTAAACAACATAGCATGACATATCAACAGCAAAAAATGGATGTGAAGGGGACAATTGCTTTGCGTCAGTACTCTGAGCAGTAACATACATGGCCTTACTCACCTAGCAGAACTCCAGAGCTAGCTGATGGCAAGGAATTTTACAAATGTTTGCTGAACAGATTAAGCACTATTATTTTTAAATTAGTGTGCATATCCGTTTTCTAAAGATATGTTAATTTATTTTATTGACTTATTACAAAACCAAATAATTTCCTCTTATTTAAGTGGCAGGTAAATAGCATTCTTTTTAATTTAAATCAAATGGCTTTTTAGGGAAAATATACTAAAAATTCTGAAACTTGTATTGCTTATGAATCTTTTATTGGAATCCTTATCAAGTTGTATTTTTCAAGTTTTTCCTAAATAATCTTCAATGAATTGAAAATATTTTTTGGATTTTATTCAAGGCTATTAACACACAATTTCACTTTGTTAAATATAGTGCTAAACTTTCAACCAAAACGTTGTGTCTTTTTTTTTCCACTACCACATCCTCCATCTACTGACTGGATTCTCTCCCCAACTAGCACATATATACCATTGTCTATCTTTAGGATGAGTAAGGGTCATCTTTTGTCTTTATTCTATTCCTTGTATGCTTCTGAACTTGTTGAATTATAATATAGTCACACCATAAGCATCACATATTGGATTCCCCTTTAAATAGTAAACAGTGCACAACCAGAGCATACCTTCAAAGCTATCAATATACTTACTCTGATATATCATTTTTGTATTTTTGTAAATTAAAATAATTAAATTATAGAACAAGAGTTTCAGGTGGTAGGTGTTGTAAGTTTTACCCAAACTGACTTTGGTCAAACTCGTTTTTGTCATCATATATGTCAAGTAGTTTTCTCGGGTTTATTTTTAGAATATCCTTGTATAATGAATATTTACACTGATATCTAGTATAAAAATCGTGCAATTTATTTTAGAAACATTAAGATATTGAAAATCAATCTATTTCTTTAATTCATTGAAGACATTTTTGGCTTGTTTCCAGTACTTTCTTACTGGTTAAAAAATGAATTTGAAGTAGTCTGGATTTCATTATTATATGGCACTTTCCCTTTGATGAATACAAAGACGATATTCTATATTAGCTATCTGAGAAGAATTTATTTTTTAATTTTATTTATTTGTAAGAGAGAGAGTGAGAGAGAGCACAAGCAGGGGGAGCAGCAGGGTGAGGGAGAAGCAAACTCCCGGCTAAGCAGGGAATCTGTTGCAGAACTGAGTCCCAGGACCCTAAGATCATGACCTGAGCTAAAGGCTCAGGCGTTTAACTGACTAAGCCACCCAGGTGTCCCAATATGAGAAGAGTTCTGTATGTTATTCCTATTAATATGCAGTTTAAAGTCTAGGTAATTAACTTAATATTTTAGTGGCTATTACATAGATAGCACTATGTTCCAGGCAGAGAGTAAGAAAGAAATATTAAATCAACCATATTCTATGCATTCTAAATGAAAATAATTAATCAATCATAATAAATCCTTCTATTTATGGAATATCAACTTATAAGCTTTCCTCCATATGAACAATGCCAAATACCAGAAAAAAAGGGTCATCTAATACAAATAAAGGATAGAATTAAAGAATTCTGGTAAGCCATTTAATTTTGAAAAATGGTGTTTCTATTGTTGCTGAGTTTGTGGTTTTCAGTTACATAATATCTGATAAGTGTAGAAGTAACATGAGTGTTACATGAGATGAGAAATGGTATATAATTAAGATATTTTTAAAAGTACAGATAAATACAAATTTGTAAACATAGCATTATGGAGGAGTAAAAAGAGTAAAAGAAATGATAGCTACACACTCTAAAGTGAATAAAACTTGGAAAGCTAATAGAGAAGTAAAACAAGGAGAGTGCAAAAAGTATGGTACATTTTTATGAAGTTCAAACAAATTCTGTGAAACCATAGATGGACTTAAAGATACTATTATGTATCAAATATTGTAAAAATTAAGCAAGGAAATAGCAAAGATAAAATAACCAAAGCATACAAACTTGGGTAGATACAATAGGTGTGATCATGTTCTACTTCATAAAGAGATGAGTTAATAGATAAATAGAAGTAACTAGACTTTTTAGAAGTTAATAAAACTTTGCCTGTTATTTCTTAGTAATATAAAATATATGGTTTTCTAACAAAAACGTTTATCTTAAAAATATTTAAAAATAAATTTCAGGCTACTCCTAAGGTTCTATTTACTTTTCCACTGAAGGAAAAGCTGGTTGTTGTAGTTGTAGTTGTTTGTTTGTTTTAGTCTCCTCCTAGTTTTTATTATTATAATGTGGAATGAGGAATGTTAGATTGAAAAGTGAATTATTTTATAGACAAAAATCATTACTTGATTCACCTCCTGGTACAGCAGATGGAACTCCTGAAAATATGCCCTTTTGCCTTATGGAAGAGTAACAGTTATGCTTACTTCTGAAACATACTTGGTGGTGGCCCCAAATAGTGACACCATAGTAAACATTTTGAATATTTGCAATTAATTTTTATAGTCATAGGGCTCCAAAAGGCACTGCTGGTATCTTAGCAGGTATTTCAATAAAGCTAAAAGATGCCTGACTGTTTAAAAATATTAACAAGGCACAAAACATGGCAGAAGTATTGTCCTCAGATATTATTTTTTTCCATATGCTCCTGATTCCAGACATGACAAGTTATTTTTTTAAATATTTTTTATAAAAGATTTTGTTTATTTATTTGACAGAGATCACAATTAGGTAGAGTCACGCAGAGAGAGAGAGGAGGAAGCAGGCTCCCTGCTTAGCTGAGACCCCGATGTGGGACTCGATCCCAGGCCCCTGGGATCATGACCTGAGCTGAAGGCAGAGGCTTTAACCCACTGAGCCACCCAGGCGCCGCCATGACAAGTTTTTTTTTTTTTTTTTTTTTTTTTTTTTTTTTTTTTTTTTTTTAAATTTTTTATTTTTTATAAACATATATTTTTATCCCCAGGGGTACAGGTCTGTGAATCACCAGGTTTACACACTTCACAGCACTCACCAAATCACATACCCTCCCCAATGTCCATAATCCCACCCCCTTCTCCCAAACCCCCTCCCCCCGGCAACCCTCAGTTTGTTGTGAGATTAAGAGTCACTTATGGTTTGTCTCCCTCCCAATCCCATCTTGTTTCATTTATTCTTCTACCCACTTAAGCCTCCATGTTGCATCACCACTTCCTCATATCAGGGAGATCATATGATAGTTGTCTTTCTCTGCTTGACTTATTTCGCTAAGCATGATACGCTCTAGTTCCATCCATGTTGTTGCAAATGGCAAGTTTTCATTTCTTTTGATGGCTGCATAGTATTCCATTGTGTATATATACCACATCTTCTTGATCCATTCATCTGTTGATGGACATCTAGGTTCTTTCCATAGTTTGGCTATTGTGGACATTGCTGCTATAAAAACATTCGGGTGCATGTGTCCCTTTGGATCACTACATTTGTATCTTTAGGGTAAATACCCAATAGTGCAATTGCTGGGTCATAGGGCAGTTCTATTTTCAACATTTTGAGGAACCTCCATGCTGTTTTCCAGAGTGGCTGCACCAGCTTGCATTCCCACCAACAGTGTAGGAGGGTTCCCCTTTTCTCCGCATCCTCGCCAGCATCTGTCATTTCCTGACTTGTTGATTTTAAGCCATTCTGACTGGTGTGAGGTGATATCTCATTGTGGTTTTGATTTGTATTTCCCTGATGCCGAGTGATATGGAGCACTTTTTCATGTGTCTGTTGGCCATCTGGATGTCTTCTTTGCAGAAATGTCTGTTCATGTCTTCTGCCCATTTCTTGATTGGATTATTTGTTCTTTGGGTGTTGAGTTTGCTAAGTTCTTTATAGATTCTGGACACTAGTCCTTTATCTGATATGTCGTTTGCAAATATCTTCTCCCATTCTGTCAGTTGTCTTTTGATTTTGTTAACTGTTTCCTTTGCTGTGCAAAAGCTTTTGATCTTGATGAAATCCCAATAGTTCATTTTTGCCCTTGCTTCCCTTGCCTTTTTGCGTTGTTCCTAGGAAGATGTTGCTGCGGCAGAGGTCGAAGAGGTTGCTGCCCGTGTTCTCCTCAAGGATTTTGATGGATTCCTTTCGTACATTGAGGTCCTTCATCCATTTTGAGTCTATTTTTGTGTGTGGTGTAAGGAAATGGTCCAATTTCATTTTTCTGCATGTGGCTGTCCAATTTTTCCCAGCACCATTTATTGAAAAGGCTGTCTTTTTTCCATTGGACATTCTTTCCTGCTTTGTCGAAGATTAGTTGACCATAGATTTGAGGGTCTATTTCTGGGCTCTCTATTCTGTTCCATTGATCTATGTGTCTGTTTTTGTGCCAGTACCATGCTGTCTTGATGATGACAGCTTTGTAATAGAGCCTGAAGTCCCGGAATTGTGATGCCACCAACGTTGGCTTTCTTTTTTCAATATCCCTTTGGCTATTCGAGGTCTTTTCTGGTTCCATATAAATTTTAGAATTATTTGTTCCATTTCTTTGAAAAAGATGGATGGTACTTTGATAGGAATTGCATTAAATGTGTAGATTGCTTTAGGTAGCATAGACATTTTCACAATATTTATTCTTCCAATCCAGGAGCATGGAACATTTTTCCATTTCTTTGTGTCATCCTCAATTTCTTTCATGAGTACTTTATAGTTTTCTGAGTATAGATTCTGTGTCTCTTTGGTTAGGTTTATTCCTAGGTATCTTATGGTTTTGGATGCAATTGTAAATGGGATTGACTCCTTAATATCTCTTTCTTCTGTCTTGCTGTTGGTGTAGAGAAATGCAACTGATTTTTGTGCATTGATTTTATATCCTGACACTTTACTGAATTCCTGTATAAGTTCTAGCAGTTTTGGAGTGCAGTCTTTTGGGTTTTCCACATATAGTATCATATCATCTGCGAAGAGTGATAATTTGACTTCTTCTTTGCCGATTTGGATGCCTTTAATTTCCTTTTGTTGTCTGATTGCTGAGGCTTAGGACCTCTAGTACGATGTTGAATAGCAGTGGTGATAATGGACATCCCTGCCGTGTTCCTGACCTTAGCGGAAAAGCTTTCAGTTTTTCTCCATTGAGAATGATATTTGCGGTGGGTTTTTCATAGATGGCTTTGATGATATTGAGGTATGTGCCCCTCTATCCCTACACTTTGAAGAGTTTTGATCAGGAAGGGATGTTGTACTTTGTCAAATGCTTTTTCAGCATCTATTGAGAGTATCATATGGTTCTTGTTCTTACTTTTATTGATGTGTTGTATCACATTGACTGATTTGCGGATGTTGAACCAACCTTGCAGCCCTGGAATAAATCCCACTTGGTCGTGGTGAATAATCTTTTTAATGTACTGTTGAATCCTATTGGCTAGTATTTTGTTGAGTATTTTTCGCATCTGTGTTCATCAAGGATATCGGTCTATAGCTCTCTTTTTTGGTGGGATCCTTGTCTGGTTTTGGGATCAAGGTGATGCTGGCCTCATAAAATGAGTTTGGAAGTTTTCCTTCCATTTCTATTTTTTGGAACAGTTTCAGGAGAATAGGAATTAGTTCTTCTTTAAATGTTTGGTAGAATTCCCCCGGGAAGCCGTCTGGCCCTGGGCTTTTGTTTGTTTGGAGATTTTTAATGACTGTTTCAATCTCCTTACTGGTTATGGGTCTGTTCAGGCTTTCTATTTCTTCCTGGTTCAGTTGTGGTAGTTTATATGTTTCTAGGAATGCATCCATTTCTTCCAGATTGTCAAATTTATTGCCGTAGAGTTGCTCATAGTATGTTCTTATAATAGTTTGTATTTCTTTGGTGTTAGTTGTGATCTCTCCTCTTTCATTCATGATTTTATTTATTTGGGTCCTTTCTCTTTTCTTTTTGATAAGTCGGGCCAGGGGTTTATCAATTTTATTAATTCTTTCAAAGAACCAGCTCCTAGTTTCGTTGATTTGTTCTATTGTTTTTTTGGTTTCTATTTCATTGATTTCTGCTCTGATCTTTACGATTTCTCTTCTCCTGCTGGGCTTAGGGTTTCTTTCTTGTTCTTTCTCTAGCTCCTTTAGGTGTAGGGTTAGGTTGTGTACCTGAGACCTTTCTTGTTTCTTGAGAAAGGCTTGTACCGCTATATATTTTCCTCTCAGGACTGCCTTTGTTGTGTCCCACAGATTTTGAACCGTTGTGTTTTCATTATCATTTGTTTCCATGATTTTTTTCAATTCTTCTTTAATTTCCCGGTTGACCCATTCATTCTTTAGAAGGATACTGTTTAGTCTCCATGTATTTGGGTTCTTTCCAAACTTCCTTTTGTGGTTGAGTTCTAGCTTTAGAGCATTGTGGTCTGAAAATATGCAGGGAATGATCCCAATCTTTTGATACCGGTTGAGTCCTGATTTAGGACCGAGGATGTGATCTATTCTGGAGAATGTTCCATGTGCACTAGAGAAGAATGTGTATTCTGTTGCTTTGGGATGAAATATTCTGAATATATCTGTGATGTCCATCTGGTCCAGTGTGTCATTTAAGGCCTTTATATCCTTGCTGATCTTTTGCTTGGATGACCTGTCCATTTCAGTGAGGGGAGTGTTAAAGTCCCCTACTATCATTGTATTATTGTTGATGTGTTTTCTTTGATTTTGTTATTAATTGGTTTATATATAGTTGGCTGCTCCCACATTGGGGGCATAGATATTTAAAATTGTTAAATCTTCTTGTTGGACAGACCCTTTGAGTATGATATAGTGTCCTTCCTCATCTCTTATTATAGTCTTTGGCTTAAAATCTAATTGATCTGATATAAGGATTGCCACTCCTGCTTTCTTTCTGATGTCCATTAGCATGGTAAATTCTTTTCCACCCCCCTCACTTTAAATCTGGAGGTGTCTTCGGGCTTAAAATGTGTTTCTTGGAGGCAACATATAGATGGGTTTTGTTTTTTTTATCCATTCTGATACCCTGTGTCTTTTGACAGGGGCATTTAGCCCATTCACATTCAGGGTAACTATTGAGAGATATGAATTTAGTGCCATTGTATTGCCTGTAAGGTGACTGTTACTGTATATGGTCTCTGTTCCTTTCTGATCTACCACTTGTAGGCTCTCTCTTTGCTTAGAGGACCCCTTTCAAGATTTCCTGTAGAGCTGGTTTGGTATTTGCAAATTCTTTCAGTTGTTTTTTTGTCCTGGAAGCTTTTAATCTCTCCTTCTATTTTCAATGATAGCCTAGCTGGATATAGTATTCTTGGCTGCATGTTTTTTCTCGTTTAGTGCTCTGAAAATATCATGCCAGCTCTTTCTGGCCTGCCAGGTCTCTGTGGATAAGTCAGCTGCCAATCTAATATTTTTACCATTGTATGTTACAGACTTCTTTTCCCGGGCTGCTTTCAGGATTTTCTCTTTGTCATTGAGACTTGTAAATTTTACTATTAGGTGACGGGGTGTGGGCCTATTCTTATTGATTTTGAGGGGCATTCTCTGAACCTCCTGAATTTTGATGCTCGTTCCCTTTGCCATATTGGGGAAATTCTCCCCAATAATTCTCTCCAGTATACCTTCTGCTCCCCTCTCACTTTCTTCTTCTTCTGGAATCCCAATTATTCTAATGTTGTTTCGTCTTATGGTGTCACTTATCTCTCGAATTCTCCCCTCGTGGTCCAGTAGCTGTTTGTCCCTCTTTTGATCAGCTTCTTTATTCTCTGTCATTTGGTCTTCTATATCACTAATTCTTTCTTCTGCCTCATTTATCCTAGCAGTGAGAGCCTCCATTTTTGATTGCACCTCATTAATAGCTTTTTTGATTTCAACTTGGTTAGATTTTAGTTCTTTTATTTCTCCAGAAAGGGCTTTTAGATCTCTCGAGAGGGTTTCTCTAATATCTTCCATGCCTTTTTCGAGCCCGGCTAGAACCTTGAGAATTGTCATTCTGAACTCTAGATCTGACATATTACCGATGTCTGTATTGATTAGGTCCCTAGCCTTCGGTACTGCCTCTTGTTCTTTTTTTTTGTGTTGAATTTTTACGTCTTGTCATTTTGTCCAGATAAGCGTAAATGAAGGGGCAAGTAAAATACTAAAAGGGTGGCAACAACCCCAGGAAAATATGCTTTAAAAATAACCAAATTAGAAGAGATCCAAAATCGTGAGTGGGGAGAAAGGGGATAAAAAGAGGTTCAAAAAGGAAGAGAGAAAAAAGAAAAAAAAAAAAAAAAAAAAAAGAAAAGAAAAGAATTTTAAAAAAAAGAAAACACCTAAGAAAAATGTAAAAAAAAAAATATATATATATATATATATATATATATTAGATAAACTAGTAAAAAATCGTTAAAAAAGAAAAAGGTAACAGTTAAAAAAAAAAAAAAATTTTACCCGAAGGCGAGAAAAAAAAAAAAAAAAAAAAAAAAAAATGAAAACGAAAAAATTAAATTAACTGCAAGACTAAAAAAAATCACAGGAAAAAAGCCATGAGTTCCGTGCTTGGCTTTCTCCTCCTCTGGAATTCTGCTGCTCTCCTTGGTATTGAAACCGCACTCCTTGGTAGGTGAACTTGGTTTCGGCTGGATTTCTTGTTGATCTTCTGGGGGAGGGGCCTGTTGTAGTGATTCTCAAGTGTCTTTGCCCCAGGCGGAATTACACCGCCCTTACCCGGGGCCGGGGTGAGTAATCCGCTCGGGTTTGCTTTCAGGAGCTTTTGTTCCCTGAGCGCTTTCCGTAGAGTTCCGGAGGACGGGAATACAAATGGCGGCCTCCTGGTCTCCGGCCCGGAGGAGCCGAGAGCCCAGGGCCCCACTCCTCAGTGCGCCCTCAGAGAACAGCGCCCAGTCACTCTCCCGTCTGCCTGACCTCCGGCCGCGCTCCGAGCTCACCGAGCCTGCGACCGGTTCAAGGTAACACGGAGCTGCGAGCTTACTGTCGGCTCTGTCTCTGTAGCCGGCTTTCCCGTTCCAATACCCGCAAGCTCTGCGACACTCAGACACCCCCGATCCTTCTGTGACCCTGCGGGACCTGAGGCCACGCTGACCCCGCGTGGGCTTCGCCCCGGTTTAGCCTCTGGAGCGATGTCCCTCAGCGGAACAGACTTTTAAAAGTCCTGATTTTGTGCGCGGTTGCTCCGCCGCTTGCCGGGAGCCGGCCCCTCCCCCCGGGGTCTATCTTCCCGTCGCTTTGGATTCACTTCTCCGCCGGTCCTACCTTTCAGAAAGTGGTTGATTTTCTGTTTCCAGAATTGCTGTTCTTCTTCTCTTCGATCTGCCGATGGATTTTCAGGTGTTTGCAATCTTTAGATAAGCTATCTAGCTGATCTCCGGCTAGCTGAAGCAGTCTCAGCTTGCTACTTCTCCGCCATCTTGACTCCTCCCCCCTCGACAAGTTATTTTTGATAGATATATATACAATGTATTTTCCCGTTATAAGAAAAATGGTTCTGCTATTTTTAACCTTTTTTTAATTACATATTTTTTTCATTAAAATTTTATTTTTTAATGTTTTACTTTTCTTTTCTTGTTATTTTATTAAAATTTTATTTATTTATTTGATAGAGATCACAAGTGGGCAAAGAGGCAGCCGAGAGAGAGAGAGAGAGAGGGAAGCAGACTCCCTGTGGAGCAGAGAGCCCGATGCGGGGCTCAATCCCAGGACCCTGAGATCATGACCCGAGCCGAAGGCAGCAGCCCAACCCACTGAGCCACCCAGGTGCCCCAATGTTTTACTTTTCAATATACTACTTAGAATATAAAACCTATTCCATTTTGTAAGAAGTTTACCATTTAAAAAATGGTAATTTTCTCATTGTGTCTTCCCCTCACATTGCTTTATTTTGAATAAAGAATTTCACAATAAACATAACTGATGCTTTCCTTCTGATGGTCCCTCTGTTGGTCATATTGTATATGAGCCATGACAATTAGTTTTACAAAAATTTATTGATGTTTGTTGATATGTTTTATCATAACAAATTTTCCCTCCCTTATCTAGATTCCCCAGCTTTCAGACAGGTGGACACTTCAATAAACCATACTCAAGGGATGTATCAAGTACTTCTTAGACATTCTCTCAGATCCTTGAGGTCTCATTTTGCCTAGGGATTTGCAATAGGTTGTGCCAGAGGCACCACTGTGACAACTGATGTCCATGGTCTATCTCCTGCTAAGCTCAAGAGGTCACTGGTTTCCAAGTTTATCTATACAATTAATGCATTCCAGCAAGTTCTTTTTTTTTTAATATTAACAAACATATTTTAAAGTTTATATGGAGAGGCAAAGACTCACAATAGTCAACATAGTGTTGAAGGAGAACAAAGACTGAGGACTGACTTCAAAGTTTACCATAACGATGGGGCACCTGGGTGGCTCAGTGGGTTAAGCCTCTGCCTTCGGTTCAGGTCATGATCCCAGGGGCCTGGGATCGAGTCCCGCATTGGGCTCTCTGCTCAGCAGGGAGCCTGCTTCTCCTCATCTCTCTCTCTGGCTGTCTCTCTGCCTATTTGTGATCTCTCTCTCTGTCAAATAAATAAATAAAATCTTAAAAAAAAGTTTACCATAACGATAATTGTAAGCAAGATATTGTAATACCACAGAAAGACTAGATTAAAGCAACAGAATATATATTATCAATTATATTTTATATTTAATAGAAAAGCAAAAGCAATACAAGAGAGCAAAATACAATCTTTTAAACAAATGGTTCTGGAGTAATGGTGAAGCTAAATGTAAAAATATAAAATAAAATAAAATAATAAAATAAATCCAGGCAGATATCATACACTCTTCACAAAAATTAACTCAGATTGGATTATAAACCTAAACATGAAACATGTAGAAGGTAATATAGAAGAAAAATTTAAATGACCTTGGTTTTGGCAATAACTTTAGCTACAAAAGCACAAGCACTGAATTTAAAAATGTCTACCTTGTGAAAACACAATGCCAAGAGAATGAAAAGGCAAAGCACAGACTATGAGAAAACATTTGCAAAAATACACATCTGGCAAAGGACTGTTAATCAAAAATACACAAAGACCCCTTAAAACTCAAACAATGGGGGTAAAGAGTCAACAATGGGGGAAAATCCTGATTAAATGTGAGCCCAAAGACCTTAGCAGATACCTCACAAAAGAAAAATATTACAGATGGCAAATAAGCATATAAAAAGATGCTTCACATCATATGTCATCAGGAAAATGCAAATTAAAACAAAAAAAAAGAGACACCAGTACATACCCAGAATCCAGAGCACTGACAACAGAACACGAAATGTTGGTGAGGATGTGGAGCAACAGGAATGTTCTTCCATGTCTATTGAGAATAAAGAATGAAAAACAACTTGGCAGTTTCTTACAAAACTAAACATATTCTTGCCAGATGGTTCAGCAGTAGCAGCTCTTGGTATTTATCCAAAGAAGATGAAATCTATACCCACAAAGATGTCTATAGTAGTTTTATTTATAACTGACAAAAGCTTGGAAGCAACCAAGATATCCTTCCAAAAGTGAAAGGTCAAATAAAGTGTAGTACATGCAAACAATGGAATATTATTTAATGCTAGAGAAATGAATTACCAAGCTATGAAAAGATATGGATATAAATATTTAATAAATATTTGATTTTAGGCTTCTACCAGTCTATCAATAGTATTAGTATATTTTAACAGTGAATGCTCAGCATTCATGAATTTACCTAATAAAATATTTTGGGTTCAAAATTTTAAATACTTCAACCTCTATGATTATATTGCTAATAATTTTGAATTGGGTTAAATAAACCTTAATGTTTTGTAACTTGTTTCTTATTGCAAAAGAGCTCAATGAAATTTTAGAAAATAAAAATTTACAAAAAAAAGTTTAGTTTACTATTGCCAAATAATTTAAAACTTTATCTTATATTCAAATACATATATTTTTCTAAATTGATTTATATGCTACTAAAACCAAAAACTTTTAGTTATACTAGATTTCATATCATGCAATCAATGCCAGAAATCCATCTGGCAATGATTTGTCTTAAATAGAGTTAAGATGGGTGTTATTACAATGCAAGATGGAAACAAAGATAGTATAACAATTGGTGTTACATAACTTTTCCGTTTTATTCAAGTTACAAATCTACAAAAGGCTTTTATCAGAGACAGACTTGGGAATTTAACAAAACTTTTAAACTAGCATGTGCGACTCATTCCTAGAAAACAACACAATCAATAACACTTTATTTAGATTAAATCATGACTATTTCTCCATTTGAATAAAAAAGGTAGCAACCCCAATAAGTTTATTGAACATGAAAAGTTGAAATGCTATAATGCTCCTAAGGAATTAAATGATCCAGTCATGAATTACAAGAAAAAGAATATAAATTACCAAAGTGTTTGTATAATTGTAATGTACAACTGCCCATTATCGTTCCATAGTGTAGGCTTGTACAAGAACTCTATAAAAGAACTCCACTTCTAAACTGTGGAAAATATGTTCCCTTTACCCCTATATACAACAAATTAAGCCATTCATTTAGCTTTTAAAATATCCACATAATACAGGCTTTTTACACATTTGAACAGGCAGCAGGGCTCTATTCTTATTGCTTACATCTGAAGGATAGACTTCTAGCGTAAGAGGTAAAGCCCATAAAGGAGCCCAATAATAACAACAAAATACAGTTTAGTGAGCCCTTACAATCTGCCAGCTACCTTTCTGGGAATACTTCAATTAATAAAACATATAAAATACCTGACCACAAAGAGCTTACATTCTTTTGAAATATAATAGTGAAATAAACCAATAATAGAGGGGCACCTCGGTGGCTCAGTCCATTGAGTGACTGCCTTTGGCTTGGGTCATGATCTCAGGTTCCTGGGATGTAACTCCCCAGCAGGCTTTCTAGGCAGTGGGGTGTTTTCTTCTTCCTCTGAACACCCTCCCAATTCTCTCTCTCTCTCTGTCTCAAATAAGAAAATAAACCAGTAATAGAATAATGATTGATGGTTGATGGTGATAAGTGTTACAAAGAAATACAAGAAAGGTAAAAGCCATTGGAGAATGCTGGGATGAAAGTTAATTTTATTTTGTGTTGGGTGGTTATATCTCATTTATGAGATGTTATTTGCACAAAGACCCAGGAAGTGAAGGAGAGTGTTATACAAATATTAAAGGAAAAGATTGCTCTAGGCAGAGCAAGTAAGTATATAGACTTTGTGTGAACAGCTTGTCTGTTACTTTTGAGGAAAAGCAAGGAGGCCAATGAGGAGTTCATAGTGGTGGAGAGAGGAAGAACGTATTGATGTATGACCTTCTAGTACATTGAAACGCCTTCAGTTTTTATTTAATATGAAAGGAGAAGATACCAAAAGACTTTCAACAGCAGAATAAAATCATCTGACTTGATTTTTAGGTTAAATTGCTGTACCAAAATAAATTTGCAGGGAGAAAGGAGTGCAGTATGTTTGGAAGTGGGGTTATCAATCAAGTCAATAATTCAGGAACATACGATGGTGTTTTTAGCATGCTGGGTGGTAATAGAAGTGGTGAGGTATGGTTTTAATTTTGTATATATTTTGATGGTGAATATTCTGGTGAACAGGATGGGGTATGTGCAATGTTGACAATATCAACATTTATTTTACCTGCACAAACAGAAGGGTGGAGTCTTCATTCCCTGATATGGAGGGAACTCTGAGTTCAAAGGTTCTTTCTGATTAAATGGCATAGTGATGATGAGGATTTAGTCAGACAGTGAAAGAGAGCAGTAAGCATAGTGTTAAGCGGTAAGACATTATAATACATTTGAACATCAAAAAACGTTGTGTTGGATCATCTGTTTATGTGAGTAAATAAATAAATAAAGCTTCCTGGGGTTCTGATAGAGGTAAAGAAGACTGCTATATGATCCAAAGGGGCACATGCACCAAATGTTTATAGCAGTAATGTCCACAATAGCCAAACTATGGAAAGAACCTAGATGTCCATCAACAAAAGAATGGTGTATATATATATATATATACAATGGAATACTATTCAGCCATCAAAAGAAATGAAATCTTGCCATTTGCATTGACATGGATGGAACTGGAGGGTATTATGCTTAGCAAAATAAGTCAACCATGGAAAGACACTATCATATGATCTCCCTGATATGAGGAAATGGAGGTGCAATGTGGGGGGTTTGGGTGACAGGAAAAGAGTACATGAAACAAGATGGGATCGGAAGGGAGACAAACCATAAGAGACTCTTAATCTCACAAAACAAACTGAGAGTTGCCGGGGGGGTGAGGAGGGTAGGGAGAGGGTGGTGGGGGGGGTTATGAACATTGGGGAGGTTATGTGCTGTGGTGAGTGCTGTGAAGTGTGTAAACTTGGCGATTCACAGACCTATACCCCTGGGGCTAATAATACATTATATGTTAATTAAAAAGAAGAAGAAGAAGAAGAAGAAGAAGACTACTATAAATCAAATGCTATGGTTTTCAGCAAATAGTGTTTTCAGGCATATTTTATTAAAGTAACCAAGTAAAATGATGGTCGAAAATTGGAATAACAGAAAACACAAAAATCAGAGATTTTAAAAAGAGATATGGGACAGTGTAGAGAATATAGTCAATGATATTATAATGGTGTTATATGGTTACAGATGGTGGCTATATTTGTAGTGATCATAGAATAATGTATGGAGATATTGAAAACCTGAAACCAATGTAACACTGAATATCAACTACACTCAAATAAAAAAAATAGTAAAAAGAAAACATTTTAATTTAAAAAGATAAAAAGAGGGACAAGAATTTGAAAAGTGAATTTCAAAAAGAGTAAAGATGAGGCTAAGACATACTCTGAACCTTGAGGAAAACACCATTTTGAAAAATTCTTCCCATTTTTGAGAAAACTCAAATGAATCAATACCATAAAAGAACCCATTTTAACTGAGAGATGTAATGAATACTCAAGAAATAATTTTATGACAGGATAATTCTTCCCTATGAAACAGCATACAGAAACCCGGGGAAACACCTGGAAGCAAAATAAACTATATTGAAAATAAGAATTAGGAAAAAGATAAATGATGAAAGATAAGAAAATTAGACCTGCGACAGAGACCTAGTGAAGAGAATTTTTAGCTTGTGGTTTAATGTTTTTGAGGATAATCTAGAGTTCATAACTGCCTTGAGGCAGGCTGGTTGTAGGCAGTTTAGGCAGACCCCTAAGACAGGCCTACTTTGGGCAGGTGGTGTTGGAGGAGGCCATTGGGCTGGACAAAGACAAATCCAACCATTTGACTAAAGTGTCTGTGAAGATGTTGAAGTCAGATGCAACAGAGAAAGACCTGTCAAACCTAATCTCAGAAATGGAGATGATGAAGATGATTGGACAGCACAAGGACACCATCAACCTGCTGGGTCCTGCACACAGGATGGTCCTTCGTACACTATCATGGAATATGCATCCAAAGACAACATACAGGAGTACCTGCAGGCCCAGAGGCCTCCTGACCTGGAGTACTGTTACAATATCAGCCACAATGCAGCAGAGCAACTCTCCTCCAAGGACCTGGTATCCTGTGCCTACCAGGTAGCCTGAGGCATGGAGTACCTTGCCTCCAAGAAGTGCATACACCAAGACCTGGCCACCAGGGAAGTGCTGGTGACAAAGGACAACATGATGAAGATCTCAGACTTCAGCCTTGCCAGAGATATCACCACATCAGTTACTATAAAAAGACAACCAACAGTGGACTGCCTGTGAAGTGGATGGTCCCTAAGGCCATGTTTGACCAGATCTACATCCACCAGAGTGACTTCTGGTCTTTTGGGGTGATCCTGTGCAAAATTTTCACTCTGGAAGCCTCCCATATCCTGGAGTGCCTGTGGAGGTGGTTTTCAAGCTGCTGCAGGAAGGAGTCATTTGATGGATAAGCCAATAAGTGCACCAGAGAGTTATACACAATAATGAGGGGTTGCTGGCATGTGGTACCTTCAAGCTGCTGGTAGAAGACCTGGATCATACTGTGGCCTTGACCTCCAACCAGGAGTACCCGGACCTGTCCTTGGCCCTGGAACAATACTGTATATGCTTTCCCAACACCCAAAGCTCCACCTGCTCCTCAGAGAAGAATTCCACCTTCTCTCATGTGCCGTTGCCCAGGGAGGCCTATGTGCCCTGACACCCAGCCCAGCTTGCCAATGGTGGACTCAAATGACTAGTATCCCTATTACTCCTGTCCAGATTCCGTCATAAGCTGTAACCCTTACCCCCCACCCTCCCTGCAAGACTCACTGCCTTGTCCCTTTCCTACTGGCAGGAGCCAGCTGCCTACCTGAGGCCTTCACCCCTTGAAGTTCACCTCTCTTCCCCTTCCTCTTCCTCCTCCTTACAACCTGCTCATGAAAGAAAGGAACAGAGAGGCAGGTACTTGCTCGTGGCTACTTCCTTCCCTCCCATATGTTGGACCAAGACCCCTCCCTGTCATCTGGTACTGCCTGGACGTCGAGGGAGTGGGAGATGAGGCATGCCAGTGAAAGCTGTCGGAGCTTTCCTGTTTTGGTTTTGTCTGCTTAGCATAACATGTAAGACTGAGTTCTGGTGGCAGGGACCTAGTCCTTGGGGCTATAGCACTAGCGAGGGGAGGTCAACTGCTCTGGGCCTTGGCAAAGAGCAAGCCCTGCTCCAGAGATATGGTGCCAAGGGCTTATTAATTTTGATACTAATTTGCTTTGCTGACCAAATACCTGGTATCAAAAGATGGGAAGGCAAAGACTGGAAGCAGTGTTGTGACCATGGGGTCCAGCCCCAAACTATGAAGAAAACACAAAGTGTATAAATCTGAGTAAGTATATATTTACACACCTTTTTAAATAGGTTGTTATCCAAGATTTAATCAATGGGTAATATGCTCCTCGTGGCTGGGAAGCATCAGTTGCCATATATTAAAAACAAAGAAAAGAGGTGTCTGGGTGGCTTCCTCCAAGAAGTGTCCCTTCTTTTCAGGTCATGATCCCAGGGTCCTGGGATGGAGCCCCACATCAGGCTCTCTGCTCAGTGGGAAACCTGCTTCTCCATTTCCCTCTGCCCTGCTTATAGTTCCTCTTCCAGTCTCTGTCTGTAAAATAAATAAAATATTAAAAAAAAAACAAGAAAGAAACAAAATGTTTTTAAAAGGTCTTTTTTTTTTTTAAATTTTCTAGGGGTGCCTGGATGACTTAATTGTTTAAGCAGATGTTTGCCTTTGGCTGAGGTCATGATTCCAGTGTACAGGGATCCAGCCCTGCATGGGACTACTTGCACCCCAAGGAGCTTGCTTCTTCTTCTCCCTTTGCACGTGATTCCCCCTGCTTCTGTGCTTCTTCTCGCTCTCTCTCTTGCTGTCAATAAACAAAATAAAATCTTTTACTAAATAAATAAATAAATAAATAAATTTCTAAACCTACTTTCAGTTTAGGTCCCTTAAAAAAATTGCTATTGCTTCATTAAAAAAAAAAAGATAATTTAGAAAGATGCTTCCAGAGTTAAAAAGCTGTTTTGTTTCTTTGTCAGGATTAAATATAGAAGAGCTTTAAAAAGTAAAGGAAAAAATATGCTATATTAACTCTCATCACACTATAACGTTGGTGGATATATCAAGATAATGAAAAGTGATTTTAAAGCAAATTTCATTATCAGACATAAAGATTAAGTCAAAATTACAGAAGAGTAAAAGGATGAATTCATCAGGGAGTATAATTATTCTTGACTTTTAATACTTAATAACAGATTTGGGGATATATAGGGAAAAACTAAGAACAAAAATCATAACTTCTATCTTGGAAGAGAAATGGAAAAAAATTTCAACACCCTTATTTTAAGATTATATAGACAGATGGTCATCATATTGGTAATATATGTAAGACTTGAACAAAATGATCAACGAACTAGATATGCTTGATATTACATTGCAGTAACTGAACTAACTGAGGTCAGTCTTTGGTGAATCACAGAAACAGGTGGAGTTGTCAAACAAAGGAATCTTTGTTTACAACATACAAGGAGATCACAGGGAATAAGTTCCAAAGCCTTGACTGTTTGAACAGGAGAGAGATTTTTATTTAGTATTTAAGATGAATACTCAGAAGGGAGAGATTTATTATCCCGTGTATGGTTGGTCATAAGGTTGTGGATGCATGCACATCCACATATGTATTGGTGCAATATGTATTGCATGTTCACCTGAATGAAGCTTGTATTCCACCGAGGGCAGAAACTTCAAGGTTAGAATAAAGCAGAGGTAACTGTTGGACAAGGGAAAGGGGCTTCTTGCAGGCTTCAAGAGCAGATATAAACTAGATGGGGTCTTGGGCTCATTTTCTGGGACAAGGAATGCAAGGCCTTGATTACTTTTGAAATAGCACTAGGAGTTTTTACCACTGATTTATTGTCTCAATAGCTTAGGCTATTTCCTGGTCTGGTGGTGACTGTTAGTTTTTCCCATTGCCTTGTTCCCTCAAAAAAACCTTAACGAGTGAGGTTTTTGCATTTCTTTGTAAGAACCCTCCCAGGAAGTTTTGGAAGAAGTGTGCTTGGGCAAGTACACAGGTAGGGTATATATCATTGAAAATAGCTGGGGACAAAAAAATGACTTTCTTATGTCAGGAAAACTAGATCTCATCTTTAATTTTCTGGGAACCTCTAACTCTTTCTGCTTATGTTACCAGCAGGCATCTGAGATATTACTGATTGTTCTCTTGAACCTAAGGAAAAGGAAATGTAGAAAGCAAAAGACAAAACTTTAAAATCTATCCTGCAACTCATCCATTCACTGCAGCCACCTCTCTGTCATTCTCTTTCTCTTTTTCTCTCTTTCTGTTTCTCTCTCACTTTCTCTCTCACATATGCACAACACACGCAAATCAACTTAAAACAATTTTTAATTTTCCCTATTCCATTTTAATATACTTGAGGCATGATCATTTTCTTAGTAAATACAAGAAGAAAATAAATCTAGGATTCTATCATTCTGTGTGATTAAAGTATTGAGGAATTTTGACTTCCAATAGCACTTATAAAAACATATTTTATTTAAGGAATATTATATAATCAGGTGCCTGCATTTTTCTTATCCTCCAACTAGTGTTATTTGGCAATTAATATTTTGTCAATCAATAATCCCCTATATCTGAATGTGTGGGCAGTGAGAGATGAGTTAGAGGCAAGGATGGTGAACACTCCCAACAACGGCAGACTACATATATCTTAAGCCATGATTTTCTTCTTTGCAAAGATCAACATTGATAATATTCTAGTCATACCTCTGTGTACCAAGAAAGAGTAGCATATTTCTTGAAAGACACAGCTATCAAAGCTCCATTAAGAAACCGTAAAGATGGACAAGGGATTTGAAAATGATGTATCTGATAATGGACATCTACTCTGATTATTAAAAAATGAATAAAAAATAAAAAACCTTACTAATAACCAAACAGAGTATCCAATTTTACATGTGAAGGAAAAAATAATGGAAGAGACATGTCACCAAAAGTATATGGATGGCTTATAAGCACATGACAAATTTCCCAACATTTAGACATTAAAGAAATACAAATTAAAATTATAATGAGACATGCTTACATATCTATTAGAATGGCTAAAATTATAAAGGCTAATTGTACTTGGTCTGAGCTAGATTGAGAAGCAACAAAAAAAATCTAAACTGTTGTTGGCATATATCATGATACAAAGCACTTTGGAAAATAGTTTTGAAAATTTTTTTAAATGCAAAATATGTTGCAGTTACACACATAGCCGTTTTACTTCTAGGCATTTAACCAAGAGAAACAAACCCTATGTTCATACAAGGACTTGTATATGAATTTCATGGCAGCTTTATTTTTAAGAATTGAAAACAGTGGAAATGTTTATCAATGTCCATCAATAGAGCAAAGACAATTGGAGATTCTCAAAGTATTTAGATGCTGAGAAAAGAATAGCCAGGCAATGAATAGTATATACTGTGTGATTCCATGACTATAAAAATCTAGAAAATACAAATTTATATATAGTCACAGTCATCAAATGTATTGGTGAGATTTTAGTGCCTTCTTCTGTGCTCCCATAGCTTCCTACACTTGGATCTCCGAGCATTTGTTACACCATGTGAAAATATGAACTCTTTCTCTTTATTCTGTCTTACTAGAATAAGAATCTTTGAAATTTTATGGACATTTGAACTCTCAGTTATTAGCAGAAATTCTATCACACAGTAAGTTTCCAAATATAAAAGCCAGAGTTTTACAATGACTTCTAAGCTTTTAGATGATCTAGCCACTCATTTAACCTCTGTGACCTCTTTCCCTGCTACTCTTCAGTCACTCACAGTGGCCTCCTTGCTATTCCTCAGATATGCCAGGCATGATCCAACCTTATGGCCTTCAAGATAGCCAATTCCTTTTTCTGGTGTGACCTTATTGCTGATAGTTCTGGGCAAATTCATCACCTTTCCATACCTTTGTTCAATTGTCATCTTTATTGTAACTACCCTGATTTTCCTATTAAAAGTTTTAACTCCCCATCCCCTGCCTAGCAACCTTGATTTTTCTCACCCTGATCGAATTTTTCTTTTTCCCCATTGTACTCATCCTTTTTGAATGCACTATGCAATTTTTATTAAGGTTTATAGCTTTTAATTGTCTCACCCATTAAAATAAAAGTTCTACAAAGCCAAGTATTTCATTTACCAGTGTAGTCTGAAGTAATATCTGCCATATAATAGGTTCAATAGACACATTGGTAAATTTCAGAAATAAATTAATGTTGAGAGTATACTGAATTTCACAAGTCATTTCAATATTTTTTCCAAAAAATAAACTATGTAAAACATACCTTAAATTTACTTTCAAAATATTTTATATCATATAATGGACAATATACATAAGCCTTAAAGAAACAATCCTATAAATAACCATTTCGTACCTACTTAAATACTGCATAATACCACACTCCTATATCCTCTCTGAGCGCTCTAAAATAACCCCTCAAAGGAAATACATTTTTAAAAAATAACAGATGTTTTGTCAAATAATTTAATAAAATAAAAGTTTTCATTCATCTATGTAGATCATAATAAATGTTTTTAATAAGCATGAAATTATAACTCTGAAGTGTGCTAAAATGAAACCACCTGCTAGGGTGAGAGAACAAAAATAAACATCCTTTTTCCAAATAAGAGGATTTTATTACCTTTGAATCAAAGCATGTGGATTTGTTCAAACTGGCAATAAAGGAATATGGAGACACAAACCATAGAAAGTCATATTTTAGATTTCTAAAAGACTTCGAAGGAAGAGTATACATTCACTTCTCACTTATTGTACCTACATATTCATGAATTTGAGAGAAAAAATATGCCCTGTGTGTCTTCGCAACTAATGGGATATATTTTGATATTTACATGCTTGCACATAGTATGTGTTATAGTCTTCTCTTTTACATGCTGTAAAAAGGTTAACCCCTTTTCTGCAGAGATCTGAAAATGTGAAACAGTGCCTGAGTAGCTGAATTCATCTAATTCGAAAATCTTGCAGGTCTAAGACCTATTGTTTATCACTTGACTGCCCTCCTTTTTCATATGTCAATTGGTTACAAATTCTGGTACTGAATAGAATACATTGGGGCTGGTGGCTCAGTGGGTTAAAGCCTCTGCCTTCAGTTCAGGTCATGGTCTCAGGATCCTGGGATCGAGCTCCACATCAGGACATAATGTAATGACAGATAGTTTATATGGGAGCCCTTTGGGTACTCTGGGGGATGAATGATTTTAAATTAGTTTTTTATGGTCATGGGGAGTTAGAGACGAGAACGGAGGTGGGGGAAATTGGAAGGGGAGCTGAACCATGAGAGTCTATGGACTCTGAAAACAATCTGAGGGTTTTGAAGGGGTGGGAGGTTTGGAGGTTGGGGTACCAGGTGGTGGGTATCATAGAGGGCACTGCTTGCATGGAGCACTGGGTGTGGAGCAAAAGGAATGAATACTGTTATGCTGAAAATAAATAAAAAATAAATTTAAAAAAATATTAGTTTTTCGTAAAGTACAAAAAAAAAAGAAAAGCGCTCCCATTTATAGCGTATACTTTATGGTTCACAAAGTACGTGCCAACGATAAAAATAATGATGGGTTACCGTTACACTTCATAGAAAAGGAGGTACAGGGAAATTGAATGAAAGGGAATAACAAAGTAGGTTCATAAGTCAATCTTCCTTGTAAAAAAATTAACCTGAAAGTGCGTTTTTGCCACCTCTCTCCTGTGTGATGTGATAAAGAGCGACCACGATACATGAATTGTAGTTCGGGGTTTTGAAAAGCATAATAGCATTATACCAACACTTGAGCTTTTATTCATTTATTTATTGATTGATTGATAACAAGATAGCTCGATTTGATATGCGGTTCCTGACAACCAACCTCAGAAATAATTCCATCTTCATGAGAAGTCAGAAAGAACCACAAACCAAACCTCAAAATAGATTCAAAGAGAAAATACTCTTTTTAAAATATTTCCCTTCCTGAGGCACTGGTGTGGCTCACTGATTTAAAGCCTCTGCGTTTGGCTCAGGTTATGACCCTAGGGTTCTGGGATTGAGCCCCATATCTGGCTCTCTGCTCAGTGGGGAGCCTGCTTCCACCTCTCTCTCTCTGCCAGCTCTCTGCCTAATTGTCATCTGTTAAATAAAAAAAAAATCTTAAAAAAAAATTTCCCTTTCTATCAAAAGCAGACCAAAGCACTAACAAACTCCCCAGAAAGCTTCATCTAAAAGGTTGTACTTTCTTCAGACACCCAGCAGGACCTTCTTCTCTGGGCCTGGTATTTCTTCAATGGCCTATTCCAGAGAATAAGACACTAAACTACTGAGCACCATGGGCCTCAGAACCACGAAAGAGATGATGAGGGGCACAAAGCATGCCTCTGGTCACCAAAAGGGTATGGAAACCTTTGCTGCTTTTCTGCATTTTTCAAAGCTGAGTTTTTTAGCTGGAGGTTGCTCCTTTATGATAAATTGCTGATACCGTATAGTAAAAGCTATTATATGATCTTTTACAAAACCATTTCCTATCTTTGCATTCTCATGTGCCAAGACAGACAGGGATTATTTAAAACCCTGAAGAGAGTGCTATTGCATTTAAATTGCCTGTAACCTTCGTGTAATAGATTTATGATTGATGATAGATTTAGTTAAAATATAACTATTTAAAATATTTACTCTCAGTAAACGATTTCAACCTATGCTCATTTAAGTAACTTGGTGCATAATCCCTTTTCTATTAAACCATAGTGCAAGGATCAATGCTTGCGTTTCCGAGAGAACCCCAAGCTATTTTTCTAGAATGGCCTTAATGCGTATATATCAGGCGTCCTGTTTTCACTCCCTTTTGTGGAGCACCTACCCAGGAGGTCGTGTAAATAATAACCAATGACCAAAAAACAATAAAAAAAAACCCAAACATCCAGGTCGCAATGCCATCCCTGCCTGGAGATGAGTAGACTGCTCAAAACAGATCCTGGGACAGGCATCTCAGCCCAGGCCTGTGCTGTGGAAGCTGGTTCCTGGCTTTGGGCACAATCAGGAAGCCAGTAACTG
Organism: Mustela putorius furo; assembly: GCF_011764305.1. NCBI lineage: Eukaryota > Metazoa > Chordata > Mammalia > Carnivora > Mustelidae > Mustela > Mustela putorius. The sequence continues at coordinate 10,239 of NW_025422099.1, read as the reverse complement.
ACCCGGCGAGTGCAGCCAGGGTTAACAGGACTGATGATCTTTTCGCAGCCCAAGCCAGGCTAGGAGGCTGCCCAGCGCTGGCGGTGGCAAAGCTTGCAGCCCCCCGGGGGCTTGGCCCCGCGCGCCGCCCGGGCTGGGCCTCAGGAGTGAGACGCGCGGGGGCGGCGCAGAGAATGGGCTTTGCTAATTGAAAAGCGGAAGTAAGCTCAAGGAGGACCTCAGGAGGGAGGGGGCGGGGACGTGTCTGAGGGCGGCAGGGAGAAGGGGCTTTGCTAATTGCCCAAGTGGGAAGTGAGCTCACGGATGATGTGGGCGGAGAGTCTGGGGAGGAGGTGGAAGTGTGGCGGAGGAGGGGCGCGCAGCGCCCGGTGCTGTGCTGAGGCTCAGTGGGGACTGCAGGACCCACCGGTCTCGCCAACTTGCGCTCCATGCCTGAGGCCATGCGGTCCCTGCTCCTGCTGGGACTGCTGCCCCTCCCCAGCCCCAAGGCTTCTCTGGACCACCCTCTGGGCACAGGTAAAGTGACACCACGCGCACGCGCTCACCTGGAGCAGAAAGCGCGGGACGGGGACGCCGGACCTGGGGGCGAGGAGGGGGGTTGTCGAGGCCCAGCCTTTTCCCCGTGAAACCCCAGGGCACCAGGACCACCCCGGACGTTGCGCCCAACCCGGGTCCCGCATGGGGTCGGGCTGGGGACAGCGCCTTTGCGAGGTGCAACCCCCAGCCAGCCCCCCCCGGGCGCGCTAGCCCCCCATTGTTTTTCGGCACAACACCCCACCCACCCGCCTGGTGAGGACCCCCTTCCCCCCCCGTTGTTGGCCCCGCTGCTTTTGTTCTGGACTTGGGATCCAAGGTCTGGAAACTAGTCCCTCAGACATCCCTGGCAGCAAGGAGGGCAGGGAGGGGTTCTTGGTTTTCTGCCCTGGCTCTCCTCTCTCCCCATTCACATGCCTTCTGGCTTCCCTTTCCTCTCCTTATTGTCAGTTTTATTAAAATGGTTTTCTTCTGCATGTTGACCCGAAGAGCTATTTCATGAATGAATATACACGAAACTAAGTCGGAGCCCACCTGTGAGAGCCCACCTGTAGAGGCCTTTCATTAGAATGGTCTCTGGTTTACTCTAGCCCTCATTTCAGAATACTGCATGTACCTGAGAACCGAGTCCAGATGTTTTTCTTTCATCTCTGACTTGAATTTGAAATCCTCCTCAGACTTCAGCTTCCAGGATTTCTCCAGTCCTTGCTCTCCCACTGTCTTGGTGGGGATCCGCCATGAGTGTTGAACACAGGAATGAATGAATGATATATACCCCCAGATCGCTGGGGCTTTGTCTTGTTTTGCTGAGGTTGAGAAAGGCTTGGGGAGAGACCCCCTGTATGCAGATACAGAGCTGCATGCAATTGCTTAGATAAACGTGTTCCCCACTTAAATTGCTTGGGCACTGAACATTTCGCCCTTAACCTGTGGCTTGAGCAATCAGGAGGAGACAATCTGGAGGTGAATCAGAAGATGGCTGAATCCACATGGTGGTGGTCTGGGTTTGGGAGATTTTCCTGGAGATTCAAACGAAAGATCTAAATTCTTCCAGTGGGGAGTGGTAACATTTTATTGATGGGAGATGGAAAATAAATGGTCTGGTTAACCTTTCCCTCCCCTCAAAACCCATTATGGTGGAAAAAACAAAAGGGAAGTGAAGGGAGAAATCCTCCCACTCCCATCCCCACTCACCTCCATAGCCACCTCCTCTTCCAAACGAACCTAACAGACAAGGTGCCAAGAAGTGTTAGTTACCAGCAGTGGTCTCAGATCTCATTCAAGGATCATGGTGAAAGGCATTCAAAGAGATTGTGGGGGGCACAGGGATCCAATTAAGGGGGACAAGTTTAAGGATTGCCTGGTCCCTAAACAAATTAATGGCACTAGAGAAGATGAGCTTTGGGAACTATAGCTTAATGTATACAATGTGTAAAAAAGCTTCAGTGAGTCATGGTGGGAAGAGGCCATGAGGGCACCAAACCCAGTCTTCGATGATGTTATTAATAGCAATACTACAGGCTCTAGATTTCCTGTGGTGGTGTTCTTGGCAAGACCAGCCCGGCCAAAGAGGATACTCACAACCTGGAACGGAGGGTCTTGGAGATCCCAGCAGCGTGAGGTATGATGAGAGGGTAAAAAATGATAGGAGGTGTGTCCTTTGGAAGGACAAGGGTGTCTCCTTGACTTTAAAAGGGAGAACCCAAATCTGTAGTTGAAATCTTTTTGGCTACAAAGAGGGACGAGGCCTCCTAAGGTCACGGTCTCCTCGTCACTTGCATAGATGTCCAAGAACATATTCAGACATTTCAAAGATGTCCTCATGTCCATCGGTTCCCACTCTGGAATTCTATCAATAAGGTGAGAGTTCCTCTAGTTGAAAAAGAGATCTAAAAAGACTTCCTTTCTCATGTAATTTCTGTAACCTCCAGGACACACCCACCTCCCCCTTGCAGCTCTGTAATGAAGCCACAGCTGGTGCCAATTTGTGGAACTCCTTAAAGGCTATTCTCCCTTATATATCCCCGGACCAAGTTCCCATGCTCCCTCACCTGATTTCCTGCACTCACCTCCCACCTGGTGTTTTTCACACCTGCAAGTGCCTTTTAACCAACCCCTTTGCCAAAAGGCAGCCAGAGTGACCTTTCAAAGACCTATCAGTTCCTGGCATTTGTCTCCATAGAAATCGGCACTGATCTTCTAACAAATTCTCAGTCCTCCAAAGGCACCCATAATCCTCCCATCAGTCTCTTCATACCCCTCCAACTGACTGATGCCCTGTTCTGCTCCATCTCTCTGCCCATCAACCCACACTGCCTCCCTCTTCCTGTGGAGACCCTCATGGCACCTGCCTCTAAGCACAGGTGGATTCCCATTGATGGGAAGATCCTCTCTCCCTCCCCCATCTCCCCACTCCAGTTACTCCCACTTATTCGTGAGCTCACAAGCCCATGCTACACACTCTCCTCCATGCAGCCTGCTCTCTCTTTTCTAGCACTGGACTCTGTTTCTCAGGCTGTGGTTGTGTCATGGATGTCCCTCCCCAGCCAGCCTTCAAGCACTCCTTCCCTTTAACTCCAACACCTGACACAGTGCCTGGCACGTAGTAAGCTATGGCTAGCTTCTCGAGCCTCACTGAGGGACTGAAACCATTTTAAAAATGTCCCCACGTAGGCTCCAAACTGTAGGCAGAAAAGCTTTGCCTGGATTGACATTTAGAGACGTATTTCGTCAAGTTGGATGTTGTTCACTGACTTTTACCTTGTAAAATTAAAAAAAAAGAAAAGGGACCTCTGTATCGCTTCACATATAAACAAAGGTTGCATGTATACTATTAACGCACGTGAGCTTAATGGAGGACACAGATTTTTTTCGCTAAAGAAAATGTATAAGACTGTTGTGGTCAAGTGGGAGGAACAGTCCGTTTGTTGGAGCATTGCTATCTTACTCTATCACAGCCACTCATAAAAATCTGACACGTGGGTGAGTCAGAATTGTCTGTCGGAGATGAGTTAGATCTGGCTCATGTTCCTACAGACATGAAAGCCAGGAACAAAGAAAGGAGGCTTTAGAAAGCCTTGGTTTGAGGAGGGGCAGTGTGGTGGGTCACTGCGATGAACTAATTGCCCAGGGACCACCGGCCAGACTGCGAGCCTGTGCCCTTCCTTTGTTCTGGTGTTCCCTCTTGCACCATTTGGTGAGGCTGGTGGCTGGGAGCAGCTCAGGACAGTGACCTGGTGGCATCTTACCTCTCCCACCCTCCTGTGGGCTCCAGTGGGCTCCAGTAGGTCCACAGGGGACAGCCCCCTTCATTCCTTGCAAAGCCTAGTAGCAGACTGGGAGCAGAAACTGGGACCAAAGAGTGAGCACCCTGTTTGACAAGCTGGACCAGCCACCTCATCTTCAGATGCAGGGGGAGCCCTGGCCATGCTGGACTCCTCCCTTCTCCCTTTCCCCCTTTTCTTTCCTCTCTTCCTCCCTCTTTCCTTCCCATCTCTCCTCCCTCGTGGTGCCCTTTCCCAATGCCCACTTCATCCCTTTTCCTTTTCTACATGCCGTCTTCTAGAGTTTCTTCTATTTCCTCCCCATTACTTCCTTCATCTGAATCTCCTCTTTGGTCCCTTTGTCCCCGTCTCTGCTCCTCCCTCCCCTTCCTTGGCCCCTGTTTCAGCTCCATCCTGAATGCAGGCAGAGCTGGACTAACATGCTCACTTGCTAGCTCAGCCACCCCTCCAGAGAAGTCACTCTTTGGTGGCCACCTTCCTGACCCCCTGGTCCCTTCTCCACTTGTTCAGATATTGCTCTGAAGTCTGAGAGGACAGAGTGGTGGCTGCCACAGAAGCAGGCCAGAGGAGAAACCAAACCATGTGTCCACACTGTCCCCCAGCACTGCTGCTCTGAGTGCTTTCGGAGTCCTCAACAGGGTTAGGATTTAGGTGCTTCTTCAGAACCGGGAGTGAAAACAACCATAGGTCAAAAGAAAAGCTATGGCCCCACACAAAAATAATAATCACAAATGAAAACTATGTTAACTCTGAAGTCCCAAAGTCGAAGAATTGCCTTGAATCTGTCACTCGAAAGCACCCAAGGCCTCATTCTCTGGGTTCCTGGGTGCCCTGGGAATGGAGGAGGCTCTGAGAGGTACGTGGGGGTGCCGAACGATGGGGGCTAGCCCGCCCGCTGGCGGGGGGGGGGGGGTGGCGGGTACTCCTGTGGTGTCGTTGTCCCCAGCCCAACCTCTTGCGGATGGGGTGCGGCGGGGCCTCCTGGGTGGTCCTCCTAGTGCCCTGGGGTTGGCGGGAGTCTGGGCCCAGACCCCCCAAGCCCCGCTCCTGGCCCGCGTTATCTGCTTCAGGTGAGGGCGCGTCGCGGTGTCACTTTACCTGTGAGCATAGGGTCCTCCGGAGAAGCCATGTGGCGGGGAGGGGCAGCAGGTGGCGGGAACAGCACGCCGCGGCCTCGGGGGGCTTAGGTTGGAGCGCAGGGAGCGCAGGGGCAGCAAGATAGAGGGTCCTGCAGTCCCGAATGGGCCGCAGCACAGCAACCCTGGCGCTGCCCCGCCCCTCCTCCGCCACCCCCTCCACCTGCTCCCATACTCTCTGCCGCGGTCTCCGCGAGCTCACTTCCCCCCGCCTTGGCAATTAGCAAGGCCCCTTCTCCCGGCCGCCCCCCCCCGACCGGCCCCTGGCCCCCTCCCTCCTGAGTCTTGTATGCGAGCTCACTTCCAGCTTTGGAAATTAGCAAAGCCCCTTCTCTGAGCTGGCCCCGCCCCCTCCCTCCTGAGGCCCGGGCCTGGGCTGGGGTTCGGGGGTCGAAGCCCTGGCATGCTGCCAGCATTGCCGGCACAGGCGCTGGGCAGCCTCCTAGCCTGGCTCCCTGAGCGGGTGTCCTGCGCAGCCTGGCTGCGAAAAGGTCATCAGTCCTAACACCCACCGGCTGCACTCTTGGGTCAGTTTGCTGGCTTTTTTTCCAGATTCCGCCCAAAGCCAGGAACCAGCTTCCCCAGCACAGGCCTGGGCTGAGATGCCTGCCCAGGATCTGTCTGAGCAGTCTCCTCGACTCCAGGCAGGGATGGCACTTCGACCTGGATGTTCGGGATTTTGTTTGTTTTTTTGGTCATTGTTATTCATGACCTCCAGGATAGGTGCTCCACAAAGGGAGTGAAAACAGGAACGCCGTATAAAGCAGCATACAGCCATTCTAAAAAATAGCTAGGGGTTCTCTTGGAAAGGCGACATTGGTCCTTGCACTCTGGTTTAATAGAAAAGGGATTAATGCACCAAGTTACTTAAATGAGCATAGGTTTTGAAATCGTTTACTGAGAGTAAATATTTTTAAATAGTTATATTTAACTAAATCTATCATCAATCATAAATCTATTACACGAAGGTTACAGGCAATTTAAAGCAGAGCACTCTCTTCAGGGTTTTAAATAATCCGTGTCTAATCTTGGCACATGAGAATGCAAAGATAGGAAATGGTTTGTAAAAGATCATATAATATCTTTTAGTAATTTCTATTATTTGACAGACCAGAGATCACAAGTAGGCAGAGAGGCAGGCAGAGAGAAAGATGGGGAAGCAGTTCCCCCGCCAAGCAGAGAGCCTGATGAAGGGCTCCGATCCCAGGACCCTGATATACATGAACCTGAGCCAAAGGCAGAGGCTTAACATGGCGGAGACACCCAAAACCCAGAGCGCCCCCAGATGAAATTACATTGCTGACCTTTGAAACTTCAGATCCGAATTGTTTTGTCCATGATGACAACTGAAGAAAATTGTCAATCCCTAAACCTAACCTTAACACCTAACAACGCTGAAATCTACGCTGACCTTAAATCCAATCTAGAACCCATGAATCCACACCCTGAGAATGGAACCCACAGCCTGTAACCTTATCCCATTGATCAAATCCCTGAACCACAACGCCAAACCCTAACCAAACCTCTCCCAATTCATGACCCTTGAAGCCAAATCTCATCATGAAGCCAAGCCCCAATTTGAACCTTGAAATCTTATCCCATAAGCCCTGATTCTTAAAGCGTAAAAATCATAACAATAAAGCCCAAAATTAAACTCTGTTCCCCTGGTCTCTACTCTCTAAAATCGTCACCCTAACCACGAAACCCCAATCCTGATCTCGAAACTCTGACGAAAACCTGACCCGAACCCAAATTCCAAACCCTCAACGACACTTGTCTTATGCACCTTGCCGATTGATGGATATTTTGGCAGTTTTTCTACCTTGTGGAGTCTTGTGAACATTGTTTTTGGTTTGGGGCTAGGGTTTAGGGTCCCTTGGAATTAGGGTAGGGGCCAGCTTGGACCAAGTTGAGTCAAGTGTGGGGTCGTGCATCATGGCCATGTTCAGTGCCACCTGTTGGGTCAAGACGTTGTAATTCCACATTGTTTCCAATTCATTTTCCTTAGCTATTGGGGGGGAAGTTGGTGGTATTGGGCACCATGCAGCTTCAATTTCCGAATGACATGCGTCATCTGGACCCCCAGGAAGAGCAGACCCTCCACTGAAGGGGAGCTCCAACAGTCCTGCACTGCCTTCCCCGCCTCAGAGGCGCCAGCCCCCAGCTCCCGCCCCTGAGCCCCTGGCGCAGCCACAGCTGGGACCAGAGCCCCGACTCTTCAGGACCACTGTGGAGACTTTCTGGAGAATTTGGGGGCGCCTCCACCCTGACCGGCCCAGCTGAGGATGGTGGTGGCTCTGCATCCACCACCTGACCGACCCGTGGTGGAGACGCTCCACCACTGGCAGCAAGTCCAACTCCTAATGACCAAAAATAAAACATAAACATTCGAACAAAAATAAACGAGGTGAGGAGAAAAGCCGCCTGAGTGGACTGGTGAAGGGGTTCGATGTCTCACGACCCCACAGAGAACGGGTGCCCTTTGTAGACAACTGGGCTGGTGCTTCCTTCTTTTGTGTGAGGAGACGTGGCCCTCCTGCTGTGCCTGTGCGTGGGGCTGAGGGGTCCCCCTCGTTCTGGGCTATGGGTGCTCCCCTCGATCCCTCATCTGTGTTTGTGTTGCTCGCGGATTTTTGGTTTCTGTCTGTTCTGGGGCGCCCTCAGATGTCCTGCCGGTAAGGAGGCGTGCCGCCTTGCTTAGTGGCTTGTGTTTTGCTTGGGCCACCCCACCTAATCACTGCGGGTTTCCTTCCCTGGTGGTCTACACACCCACTCCAGGCTTGCGCCGAGTCAGCGGAAAGTTGGGAGCCAGAGTGAGGATGCTCTGTAGGCGTCGGTTTGGGGAGAGTGAGAGTAGTGGTTATTTGTGCCAGTGTGGGTTCGTCCCTGAGCACAGTGCCTCCCCATCTCCGGTGTAGTCCCCTCTCCTGTTCTGCCATCATTGCTTGCAGGGTTTTTCATTGAGGACAGGTTCCTGTCATCACCGTTCTTGGGTTTCAGTTCAGGGGCCTCATTTTGCTCTTTTTGTTCTTTTTTTTTTTACGGGTGGTATCTTGCTGTCTGGATGCGGTGTAAATATAGATCGTTCTTCAGTAGTCTCTTTCTATATGGTTTCTTCGGGAGCACGTAGGTGAGTGTACAACTAATTTGTGCAATATGAATTTTGTTCCTTGCAATTTCTTGAATTTACTTAGTTTCGATTGGCCGTTACCCTTAAACTCAATCTGCCTGTTAATTTGACCAGCAGCATGGTTTTATTTGGGAAGAGCAGAGGAATGCAGTTCTGGCTGAGCCAAAAAAAAAGCTTTCGGTCCCATCACAGGCAAAGTGCGATGAGAACACAAGGAGAGGAAGCATTATTTTCATGGAGGAGGATGGGATAGAAAGTGTGTGGAAGGGTGGCTTGAATTGGATTAAGTCCCTGGAGATTAGTTAAGAAAGGTCAGGGTGATGGTAGAATTCTCACCAGCTGAGCTCAAGCTTCATAAAAACAAAAAGTCAGGAGATTTTGAAACCTCCACCTTCCCCTGTGTGGTGCGCTGGAATTTGGTGAGTCTCGTCCTGTGTGGGGATTATGCAATGGTGGGGTCTACGTGGTATATGGGCGAGCAGCTAAAGAGCACCAAGGTCGCGGCCCCTTCCAGGACACAAATCCCGCCTCCCCTTCTGGCACATCCACCAACCAGGGCCACTTACGTGGGGCTTCCATAATCCTTGCTTTAATTGCACGCAGTTCAACCAAGCTTGTGGTTGGATGTGGTGGAACGTTGGGTGGGGAAAAGTCTGATGCCATGTTTTTTTCCAAATCCGACTGCTTCTTACTTGCCACTGAGATAGAAATGGCATGGGGCCCATTTGATTTGAGATCCTCCCATGAGTCTCGGATTGCTAACATGTGTCCGGTCTTGTCACAAGGTATTTGTGGTGACCTTTTTTGTGGATCTGCTTGGTAGGGCTTGCCTCCATCGCCAAGTCGTGATTGTTCAATGGCTCTGCTATCCCGTGTCGTCCGTGTAGCTAACCTGTGTATGTTTGGAAGAGTCAGTTGTCGGCTCTGCGGTGATTACAAAATGCAGTCAGCTTGTTATAGGGGCAGCACAAATACGTTCATGCATCGGAATGTCCACAACTGCAGGGATTCCCCAGGCCGTCATTCTCGGTTTGAATCTTTAGCTCACGTTGCCCGTTCAACGTATCTGCTTCAGTGTGGTAGGGTTGATCCCACCCCAGGGATAATGTGCCATGTCAGAAACTACACAAACATGGGGGACTTAATGAGGAGATAAACGATACAGAACCCATCGAGTGGTTAGAAGTTAGGGTAGCATCGGAGTGACTATGGCACGGACTGACGGCTAAAGACCCCATAGGGAGAGGCTGTCAGGGGGTGGCTGAGTTTACAGTGTAGGTGCGGGTGAGTGTCTGGCTCGGGCTTAATGTAGTCTCATGAGTCAGCTCGTGTTTGTGTGTGTGTCCTCATCTGGGGCCCGTGAGGCTATATTTGCCTGCTCCTCATAAGATCCAATTTCTTGGCCGGATTCAATGCAGCAGTACTTCCTTCTGGGCGGTCAGGCTGAGCGCTCGTGGATTGCCCAGAAAGGTGGGTGCCTCACAAGACTTAATTAAAGGGTCACCTACTGCAAGCCTTGTGTGAGTCAGAATGCCAAATTGAGACTGGCAAAGCTAAGTTATGGTTAGGGCCGACGACCAAAACAATGAGCTAGACGCGCTGATCTGGCCTACCACTCTGTCCATCTTAGGAAGAATGTCTGGGGAGGAGGGCAGTCGAGGGATTTGTCTAGGTGAGTGTCAGCTCCAGGTTTGCATCCAGGGGCCTGCTGAATATGTGGGTCCAGAGGTAGGAATGCAGATTTCAGCCCTCTGAATCCTTTCTGGAGTTCCAAATGGCATGGTTCCTATCAGGGTGCAGGGTGAGTCCTATGGTTTTCCTCCTGTCCCCAATCTCTGAGGATTTGAGCCAGGCCGTCGGGGACAGACCTCCAGGACAGAATCTAGGGCTTAAGAGTTTGTGCCTAGCATGGCTGCACTGATCTGAAAGCACTGTGGCAGGATCTCAGGGGTCTGAGTTGAGAGCATGGTTCAGGATCAGTATCAAGGTCTGGGTTTGTGTCCAGGGACCGCTGAATGGGGGTGGTCTCAGATGTCCACGACGATTTCCCCTACTCTGAACTCTTCCAGCATTCCAAATAGCCTGGTTTCCCTCTGGGTGGCAAGCTGAAATCTCTGGATTCTCAAGTCTTCCCCTTGCCCTGCAAGGCAAGATA